>NC_080394.1:37203147-37245647 GCF_028751815.1 Salvia miltiorrhiza | reverse complement strand
TACCGAAAATCCATTTTATTTCGCGGCCATCGTCAAAATTATGCATATAATTGAACACCAATATGCATAAAGGTAAACACAAATATGCATGACATTGGATAGAAATATGCATGGGAAAATATCAGTATGCAAACTCTCTGGTGTCTTTCACTATTGAATAATGCTATGCATATTTGTGTGTAACTTTATGCATATTTCTGTTTTTTTATGCATATTCGTGTTGAACTATATGCATAGTACTATGCGACACCGTCAGATAGCTCTCGCCGTTGGTCACTTGACGGGTCACATACTGATACTTTCTCATGTATATTTCTATCTAGCGTCATATGCATATTTGAGTTTATGTTTATGTATATTGGCTTATAATTATATGCATAATTTTGATGACGGCCGCGAAAAAAAATGAATTTTCGGTATATAAAAAAAAGAAGAAAAAATTTAAAAAATATAATATATATATATATATATATTATAATTTTCGAAATGATAATTTTACCCCTCCGTATTTTTTCCTTTGAAGGTCTTGGGAGGCTGTTGCCACGTGGCGCGCTCCTATTGCGCCATGTAGCCTCATTTGTGGCAGACCGCTAATTACTGCATACGATTATAAGGAAGTGGATTTACATGATCCACTTCATATATATATATGAAATATTCAATTCTAATGATTAATTATTAACAAAGAAAATAAATTCAAATTAAATGCTAAAGGTGATTATATTCCATAATTGAGTATAATCAACATAGTTCATAATTACATAATCAAACCAAATAGGAGAATTTTAATTAGGCTTTAATTTTAATTCATAATTACATAATCAAACCAAATAGGAGAATTTTAATTAGTGTTTAATTTTATTAGTTTGCATCAATTTCGCGACCACGTGTTAAACGTTCTAAACAGTATTATTATTATCAACGTGTTAAACGTTTAAAATTATAATATTATTATCCACGTGCAAATAGTTCATAACGGTACTGTACTATCTGCATGCTAAACGTTCTAAACAGTATTATTGTTATCGACGTGCTAAATGTTCAAAATTATAGTATTGTTATCCATGTGCTAAACGATATCATTGTTATCCACGTGCAAATAGTTCATAACGTTATTGTACTATCTGCATGCTAAACGTTCTAAACAGTATTATTGTTATCGACGTGCTAAACGTTCAACATTATAGTATTATTAACCATATGCTAAACGATATCATTATTATCCACGTGCAAATAGTTCATAATGGTACTATACTATCTGCATGCTAAATGTTCCAAACAGTATTATTGTTATCCACGTGCTAAACATTCAAAATCGTACTATTATTATCCACGTGCTAAACGATATTTTTATTATCCACGTGCAAACAGTTCATGACAGTGCTATACTATCCACATGCTAAATGTTCCAAACAGTATTATTGTTATCCACGTGCAGGGGCGGAGCCAGGGGGCTAGGGGGGACTAGAGCCCCCCCCCCCCCCCCCAAATTTTGAAAAAAAAAAAAAATTATTATATGTCTAAAAATGTTGTTATTATTGTTATTATATTTGTATTTTAGTAAAAAAATGTCTAAAATGTATTGAATGCCCCCCAAAAAAATTTAGTAAATGTTGAACTATATTATCTATGAAAATGTTATTATTATTATTATTATATTTGTATTTTAGTAAAAAATGTCTACAATGTATTGAATGCCCCCAAAAAAAATTTTAGTAAATGTTTTGAACTATATTATCTATGAAAATGTTGTTATTATTATTATTATATTTGAATTTTAGTAAAAAAATGTCTAAAATGTATTGAATGCCCCCAAAAAAAATTTTAGTAAATGTTTTGAACTATATTATCTATGAAAATGTTGTTATTATTATTATTATATTTGAATTTTAGTAAAAAAATGTCTAAAATGTATTGAATGCCCCCAAAAAAAAATTTAGTAAATGTTTTGAACTATATTATCTATGAAAATGTTGTTATTATTATTATTATTATTATTATATTTGAATTTTAGTAAAAAAATGTCTAAAATGTATTGAATGCCCCCAAAAAAAATTTTAGTAAATGTTTTGAACTATATTATCTATGAAAATGTTGTTATTATTATTATTATATTTGAATTTTAGTAAAAAAATGTCTAAAATGTATTGAATGCCCCCCAAAAAAATTTTAGTAAATGTTTTGAACTATATTATCTATGAAAATGTTGTTATTATTATTATTATATTTGTAATTTAGTAAAAAATGTCTAAAATGTATTGAATGCATCAACCAGGTGCAATTTAATAATAAAATAAAACACGAGACTAAATTAGGGAGTAGCATTTAGTTTAAAATATTGTACAGTAAAGCATGCGTAGATTCTCCTGAATTTCGATCTTAAGCTCAGGTGAGTCGTGGATAATGTGACTACAAATATTGATTGTAATTACACAAACTACGTGACCGTTATGTAGGAGATGCGTTGGACTCGTGACACCAACAAAAAGTTTTATCAAATAATACAAAAGAACATGCCAAATATTAAGCTTTATTGAAGATTGGGGGATTAAATGGTATGAATTAAATCAATATTCGCAAACAGAAAGTCACAAGTACAGTGTGACTTCAACATTCAAATAGTTGTAAATTTGACTGTCATTTAGCGCTTTTTTTTTTTTTCCCACAAAGGATCTCTTGTCTCATTTTTGGCAGTCCGGATCCTTATTTTTTATATTTGTTTTATAATTTTTGAATTAAAATTAATTATTAGAATTAATAATACAAGAGAGTGAATGTTTTTTTATTTCAATTTTTAGAACAAGTCATCTTTAGTGGGACAGATGGAGTATTAATTTTATTTTTATGGTGTATTTTCTTTAATTAATAAATTTATCATAGGAAAAGAAGAGATAAGACAACATTCACACTTTAAATCTCATCTTTCTTTTCTTCCATTTTCTATCAGAGAATTTCATCATTTTCCATCCATCTTTTTCACTTAAAGAAGAAATAATATTATCACACCAAAAATGAAGGGATAATATTATGCCTTCTTGGATTTAAATAAGGAATAAAAAATGGTCAAATTTGCCAATGAGGTCTACCTCAAGTGGCATAGCTGGAGCACCCAAAGACTCTCATCTGTGAAAGGTCTTTGGTTTAATTTCGCCTGCGAGCGGTGTAGTTTTTCATTTTTGTGTGGGTAGTGTTTTCTACCCTTGTGTGGGTAGTGGTCCTGCCTGCGTGAGATTATTTTTCGACCTTTGTGTGGTGTAGAGGTCCCGCATGCGTGCAGATTGCTTATTATATTTAGATACCTCTTGCAATTCTAGCTTATTATATTTAGATACTTCTTGTAATTTTAATTTTTTTAAAAAAATGGTCAAATTCAGTTTTGTAGGAAATGAAGAAAAATAAATGAGATACTTAAAGGGAGAAATTTTTGTTATTCCTCATTTTTCCATGATAAATTTATTAATAAAAAAACACACACCTTTATAATAAATAATTATAAAATAATAAAATTAATAATGATATACGGTGGAACCTAGTAAACTAAGGGGCATTGGCACTTCTTTTTCATTTTCTCTTTTTTCTTTTTTTTCTTCACTTTTTTATTAAGCTTTTAGAATTTGAGGTTGTTAAGGCTCGTGAGTTGTGAATTTAACAGGTAATACGGGGAGAGAATGTACGTGATCCGTGATCGTAACATTAATTTGAGGAATTCTTGTTACGAAATTGTCTCTAGCACAACTCTAGTGTGATATATAAACTAGTAGTTTATTATCTCCGCCCATCAATTTTTTCACTAATTTTTTATATCTTTTTTTTATATATAATTTTAATTCTTTTCTAAATATCGTCAAATTTAATTTATGAAGACATATTCAATATGCATATTAAGTTTAAGTTTGTAACAAGATCTTTAATATAGTATAAAAATCATAAAAAATGAATATAAAATAAATATGTTATTAAAATTTTAAAATAATTTATTTTCTTTTCCTTCGTTAAAATTTTACAACTTTTTTATTTATGTTTGTCTATAAAAATATTTATTTATTTATTTATTATGTGGAATAATCTATAATAATAATGTGTATATTAATTTTCATTATCAAATAATTTAAAATAATTTAGTAACTATAATTATCATTATATTTTATACATAATTGAAAATTATATTTTTAAATTTGGAATTTTATTGAGCAATTGATATTTTATGTTTAAATTATATTTTACATTTATTTATATTTTGTTTCTATTTAATATTTATATTCATTTATTTAAAATATCATTTAATTTTAATTTCGCCGTACATAGCACGGATGGTCGTAGTAGTTTAGTTTAATTACCAAATTAACACATTCTAACCTAAATAAACATTGTAAATATATACTAATTATATTTAAGTATTCATCATTTCTTTCTATTTAAATAAAATATTATTTTCCTTATATATTCTTAGTGACACACCTTCTACAATGATCAGGATAAATAAAGAGTCATGTTAATTATTCGAGACAAACAAATCGATTGTACTCAATTATAAATTAAATATTGTACTAATATCACGAACTAATGGGTTGAATATTACTTAAACTTAATCTTAGTTAGATATGTCAACGACACACTAAGTTAGGATGGAATTTGTAAGTAAAATTTAACTTAAGTGACAAAGTTGAGAAACCCAAAGACTATTCTTTATGAAAGATTTTGAGTTAAATTCCACCTACGTGCGATTAATTTTCCTATCTTTATATGGTGTAGAGGTCCCGCCTGCGAGCGGGTTGTTGGAATAAATGGCTTTATTAGTCCATAATTACTTTGTAATTAATGGAATTAAATGGTATATTTGGAATCTACATTTTGAGTAGATTAATTTGGTATATCTACTTGTTCAAATCTATTAAGAATTGAATGAGTAATTAATGCCCAAAGATAGCCATTGAAGATGGAAATGTGGAGTGTCATCCCACATTGGAAAAATAAAGAAGTTGAAAGCTATTTATAAAGTGCTCTCCACCATAAAGGAACAATCAAGTGTGCTCCTCTATGGTGGACCTTATGGTGCACCCAAGTGAGTTTTGACTTAGCCTTTTAAGGCTAAAACTCAATTCCTACGAGGAAGGTGCGAAGCACCTTTCGAGTCCGAGGCCGAGGCCGAGCACGTGCACGTCGCACTTGTCGCAATGGGCGCTTTGTAGGCGCACTTTGCACTTAGCTTTGAGGAGCCTTTAGTTTTGACAACTGAAACGGTGGCTCGTGTGACGTGGCAGTGACGTGGATCATGTGGCTCGGTGACGTGGCACCGCGTGGCGGATAAGGAATCTGGGTGGATGGGGTTGCTGACGTGGCAGCGGATGGATCAGGAGGTGGGGTGGTTGGCTCGCACCCCTTGACCGAACCAGTGTGATGGTTCGGACCACTGCTTGGTTCGAACAGACACCCCTCTGCAGACACCTCTTCATCGCACCCTTCCTACTCCTATAAATACAGCCCTGCAGAATGAGATTAAACACACCAACAATTAATTCAGATAATTAATTCGTTCATTCTGTCTTCTAGTTCATACTCAAGTCCCGAGTATTCTGTAGTTCGCCGGAAATTCGAGTTCCTAGTACAAGGTCTCGTATTCATTCAAACCGTTGTATCTTGGGGACATTTGCCATCGAACCGTGTGTACTGTGCGGGGCAATTTTGTCTTACGGAGAAAGAGTCCAACTCTTGCCTCGGTTCCTACATTCACATCGTTACTCTGTCCGCATTTTTTTTTTTTTTTTTGATCGAGAAAAAATTCATTTCATTAGAAGAGGTACCCAAAAAGATCTTACAAAATCGTTTTGATCAGCTCATTAGAGCACCAGCAAGAAAGATCCATCTCCTTTCCAACTATCCCGAAGATCTTATTCCAACACCACGTTCTAATTTTGATCTCCGTGACGATGTTCTTTGACTCCCATTCCATACGTTCAAACCGTTTCTCATTCCTTTTCTTCCAAAGAATCCAAACGCAACAAACCCAAATAGCAGACAATAGCTTTGTAATCTTTTTTTCTTTCCCGAAGTAAGAAAACGTACCAAAGTATCTTTATTAACACACTTTATTAACACACTTTATTAACTCTGTCCGCATTTCTACACACTTTATTAACACGGGTATCTTATTTAATTATATAATAAATACATTTTTGTGTGTGTAGATCATTTTATATGATGTGGAGGTCCCACCTGCGAATGAGTATCTTATTTGATTATATAATAAATACACATTTGTGTGGTGTAGAGGTTCCGCCTGTGAGCGAGTATCTTAGTATTTGATTATATGAATATCTTTTGTAATCCTAAAAAAAAAAAGTTAGGATGGTGTAAGTGTAAAGGTCCCACTTGCAAGCGAGTATCTTATTTGATTATGTAATAGATATTTCTTGTAATTCTGAAAAAAAAAAAAAAAAATAGGATGGTGCAGAGGTCCCGCCTACAAGCGAGTATCTTATTTGATTGTATAATAAATATGTCTTGTAATCCTTAAAAAAAATTAGAATGAATTTTTTTGAATCAAAATATACATAGCTTGATTCATTTATCGACATAAATTTATTTATTATTATATTAATTTCATTTCACAAAATTAGTCCCCGTAATTTTTTTTGAGATATCCTAACTTCATTTTTTTTTGAAGAATATGAATGTTTTTTTTACTAAAATAAAACTATTTAATATTTGTAAAAACAAATGAAGCAATAAATAAAGAAAAAAATAAAACATTTGCATATAAATTATATACGTATTAAAAATAAAAAAGTTGATTATTTTAATAGAACGAAAAAAGTACTCCATTTGATTTAGCTTTCAAGTAATAAATCCATATATGTAATTGTTATTCTAAAAGTGAAAGTAAATGGTAAACTCAACAAACAGAGTGCACGACTGAGAAGGAAATTTAGATGTTATCGCGATTGTTCTATTACATCATTTTTTTTTCTTTTACATAATTAAGATGTATGATTGTGAACAATAAATTGAAATAAGCCATAAAGAGTGTAATTTATTGAATTAGTTAATTCATTCATAAAATTTCAGATACATAAAAGTAAAACAAAGAGCATACGTAAAAACAGTGTTAAGAAATGCAATTACTCCCTCCGTCCCAATATTGTTGGCCACATTTCCTTTTTAGTTTGTCCCACTATTGTTGGCCACTTTCCTAAAATGGAAATATTTATCACATTTAATCTCTTATTTTATCACATTATCTCTCTCACTTTATCACTTTATTACATTCTCTCTCCTACTTTATCACATTCTCTCTCCTACTTTATTATTTTATTACCTTCTCTCTCATACTTTATCACCTTCTCTCTCCTACTTTATTACTTTTATACTATATTACCCACACACTTAAAATACTAATCTACAACTCCTTAATTCCCGTGCCGAAACAAAATGTGGCCAACAATATTGGGACGGAGGGAGTATGAGCCTTTACACTACTGTTAAGAAACTCTATTTGTTCAGACATTCTAAGCAGAAACAGAGCAAAGACCATAATTATTGGATTACAGAAAACTACAATAAATAATTACACAGTCTAATTTTTTTTTAATCTAATGGAGAAAACTACAAAAGTTATGCAATAAATACAATCTCATGAACTTGGATCATTCACAATTTCATCCTAAATCACACTACTGCTACTAACTCAATCTTAAAAGTTAAAACTATTCGTTACATTCAAACTCGTAACGCCAAAATACTGTAACTAAACGTCCTAAAAATATTCGTAAAATACTCCCCTGTTTCTCCAACAGCTGTTAATCTTATATAACACATAAATTACTTTAATATATCAAGACAACCAGTTTATACCAAATGAATTACGAGCATAGTAACTCGGATATAGTAGTTACTGTTATGAGTTTGCATGAATCATTTGTTCCTCGCATTGTGACAAAATAAGAAATAAATTAATTGATCATGCGAATGGCAGTTGGATCCCAGAAATATTAAGATATATGTTTATTCCATTACTAAATTTTGATTTATAGATTGATAAACAACAAGACGCGATAAAAGGACACTTAATCGACACGATATTTTTTTTATCTACTGACGACAGAGACTTAATTGAGACAAAGCATTTGGACTACCAATTCTCCTTTAAACTATAATTCTTGAAGGACGCTAATGATGAGCAAAACATATTATTGGTGGGCCTCCGCCTCCAATCTCATTTCTTGTTTTTCTTGGGGGCCTTAGAGGTGGTGGCGGCGGCGGAGGTGGACATATTGAGATCAGGGATGGGAGCTCCGACGGCGGCGGCCGCGGCGAGGCGCTGCTTGAGCTCAGTGAGGAGAGCCTGATTCTCCTGGTTGAGAAGCTCAGCCTTCTTCCTCAGCCTCTCATTCTCCTGCATGATGTAGCAGTTCTCCAAGTACAATTTCGAGTTCAGCTTTTCCATTTTCTGTAGAAATTGAGTGCACGAGTCAGACAATCATCATTGCCAAAGCAAATATAATATGATTATTACGATAATTTTTATATTTTTTTTGTCGTGTTAGTGAAATTAGACAAAAGGGTGTAAGAATATAAGGTAGTCCAAATATGCACTCAATTAAAAATGGATTCTTGCTTTTGTCGAATGCCGCTAAGACAAGAATAAAGTATTTATAAGGACAAAGATGGCATTAATGTGCCACAAAAGGGTAAAAGCCATGGTTTTGAGCACAAACTGTGAAGATCAGAGAGAGTGGAAAAACGTTTGATGAGAAAATGTAAGAAAAAACAGAGAGCATACTGGTGTTACTCACTCTCTGTTCATCTATGTGTGTGTGTGTGTGTTGCAGCATGCAGAGTAGTTGAGATTTTGGTTTGTTGGTGGGAAACAAGGATAACAAACCAAACTTCATAAGGTTTACTAGAAAAACGCAGCCATGTACAAGCCTTTTGCCTAACTTCCTTGGTGAAAGAATATATATATATAAGTATAACGACAGAGATAATATATATATTAAGAGAGAGAGAGAGAGAGAGAGAGAGAGGGGGTGGGCCTCTCTTATTGTAGCTTTTCTAAAAAGATCACCTTTTGGAAGGAGAGGAAGAAGAGTTGTTGGACGAGAAGAGCCTTTTTCTTCTTGAAATGGCAGTAAAAAGAAAGAAAGGAAGTTTTGTAGAAGTGTGACAAATGAGAGGCACAGCGGCTGAATATATATAGTGGAGAAAAGTAAAAAGAGAGGGAAAATTCACGTAGAGAGAGAGTGAGAGGGAGAAAGACAGAAGGGAAACACACTGCCACAATAATCATGCATGTGTGGGAGGGAAGGGTTGTGTGGGCAAGGAAAGGATTTTTAATGTTGTTGTTACCATTTTTCCATGATTATGATGATTAGCTCTCTTTTGGGGCCAGGGGTGATGGCGTCATGTGAATGATGAGAGGAGGAGGGCAGTCTCGGGATTTCGACGAGGGCATTTTGGGTATGATGCTGAGGGGGGGCTCGCCCCTCCCAAAGATTCGCAATGATGGTATGGATTGGTCCGAACCGACGTAGCCCATCATCACAACCACACTCTCCCAATCCCCATTCTCTTTTCTTTCATTTCCTTTTTCTTTTTCCACCCCCTTCATTAATTTCCTGCTATCATCACCTCCCCTTTACTCTATTTTATCTTTAATGCTATCAGTTTATAATCTCTTCTCTTCTTCTCCTAAATAATTACACACAACTTTTATTTTTGTTTCTATAGAGATTGTTGTAGGAAACAGCTTCTCATGGAGTATACAACTTTGATTAATCCTGTGTATTTTACTATCTAACTTTCATATTTATGGTATCTAATGATACAATATCTTACTTTTACTGTTATAATATGCAGTGATATCATTAATAAGGAGTATTGGATAAATTTATCTATGGAAAATGATGGATAACAAAAATTTATGACTTTAAATGTTTCCAATATTTGACGCAAAAATATTTTTCCTTCCTTATTTTCACTTTAAAGATGGACAATATTATTCCTATGGAGGGATAATATTATTCATCCATTAAGTGAAAATAAGGAAGAAAAATTAATAAACTTCTGTTTTGTGTAAAATATGGGAAAAGGAAAGAGATATTTAAAGGTATAAATTTTTATTAGCCATTCTTTTTTATGGATAAATTGATCCATCAAAGTAAATGCACCCTTAGGGCGTGTTTGATTTTGAATTTTACAGCATATTAGTTAAGTTAATACAGAGTACTAAAGAGTTTGGTATTCTATAACACTTATGCGGACGGCCCTGCAATATGTGAAGGCCTTGAGCTAAAAATTCGGATTACGTAGGATAATTAATACCCCCCCCCCTCGGATTACACAGGATAATTAATACGGCCTTGCAATTGTGTCCATTTTTAAACTTATCTAACCTAGAAATATGGATACCAAACGAAAATCATGATTAATTAACCATAATAGCAAACAACCAACCAATATTAGTAACACATATTTATCCATGCTAATAATCTAGTTTACTAACTATACTGACTAATCCCTTACCCAAAACCAAACACGCCCCTAATAGATAAAAATAGTAAGGGTAATTTCTTGTTTACTTTGTTGAATTGAAACTTTAAGATATTCCAAGGCCCTTGATTATTTTTATCATTCAAACTAATATTGTTTGATTCTTAGCGTTTACTTTGAAGGATTAGTTTTGATAGATAAAAATAGTAAGACTAATCCCTTGTTTACTTTATTGAATTGAAACTTTGGGATATCCCAAGGTCCTTGATTGTTTTTATCATTTAAGCTAGTTTTGCTTGATTTTTATCTCATCGAAAGAGTGAGATTGGAGTAATTCTATTCTTAAGGTGACGTTTACTTTTCATGATTGATAAAATGGATGATTGAATATTTTTATCTTCAATAGTAGGATTATTTCAATCTCATCCTTTTAATAGGATAAGAAAATCAAACAAAACAAGTTTAAATGATAAAAATAATTAAGAGCTTTGGAATATTTCAAATTTTCAATCAACAAAGTAAATAAGGGATTAATTAGCTTTAGTATTTTTATCTATCAAGATTAATCCTTCAAGGTAAACACTCTCTAAAAATAAAAATACTCAATTATTTATTTTATCAATCATGTAGAGTAAACGTCCTCTTACGAAACAACCAAACAAGCAATTACTTTACGGTTGAGGGTTGAGATTAAGCGCAAATAGCTATATTTATGATGAAAGATTTATCATTTAAAAAGTAAAATAATACTATAAATTAAGGTATGGCATTGCTTATCAAAAAAATTGATGACGGTTTGGTAAAGCCAGTATTCACTATAAGATTTAGGGAAGTATTACTTAAAGTAGAGTCGTTTAACGATAAATACTTAAGTACAGCTGGCTGTTTCCAAATTCAAAATTCTAGAACCTAGACTGATTTTGTAGCATGACTCATTTTAGATTTGAGTAATTATTTTCACTAATTGACAGCTTTAGGTCAATATGAGATATGGGGTTTTTGTTTGGAGATATTGTTTTGTGAATTTATAATACTATAATCGTGTTACATCAATATATATATATATAAGAGTGGACTAAAATAAAAATATATTTTAAAATATAAAATATGAACTATTTTCAATCTTTAGATCATCAAAATCTACAGTTAATTTATCATCTTTTTAGATGAATTCATGATCCTAGGTTCGAATCCCATAAATAGCAAAAAATTAATTTTCGCAGTTTATACATTTACACAACGAATTCATACACGTTTTACCTAAAATGTATGAATTCTATGTAGAACACGTATGAATTTGTTGTGTAACTGTATGAATTATGAACAATAAATTTTTCGCTACCTATGAGATTCGAACTCGGAACCATGAATTCATCCAATAAGGTGATGAATCAACCGTAGATCTTGATTATCTAAGGACTGAAAATGGTTCATATATATATGTGTGTGGTTCTAGAGAGAACTACATTATTTGTGAGAACCATCAAATCTAATGCATTCACTGTAAAAATTAATGCATTCGCTGTTAAAATTAATGAACTAAAAAAAAAAAAAAAATTGCTTCCTTCAGGATTCGAACCCAGGATCTGCATCCATCCAACAAGTTGATACATCAACCGTAGATCTTGATAATCGAATGGTTGAAAATAGTTCTCCGTTCTTTTTTTATTTATGGTTCTTTCTTGAACCTCTCCATATATATATATATATATATATATGAGAGGGCTAAAATAAAAGCACTTATTAAAATATAATATATAACCAATTTTCAGCCATTAGATCATCAAGATCTACGGTTGATTTGTAATCCTGTTGGATAAATTCGTGGTCCTGAGTTCGAATCTCAAAGGTAGCAAAAATTTATTTTTCACAATTCGTAACCTTGATGGATGAATTCATACGTATTCTACATAAAATTCGTACATTGAAAAACATTTTTATTTTTATTTTAAGAAGTGTTTTCACGGTAGCCCTTCCTATATATATATATATATATATATATATATATATATATAGGGGGCCGCTCCAATGAGACCCCCTAATTTTAGTGAAATCTAGGACACGATCTGGTGCGTTTATTTTATCAATCCTATGGCTGATATTGTATCTGGAGGGTGATTTTTTTTTTCGCAGGGTTCGAATCTTGGAGGGAGCAGAATATTTTAAATTTTGTTATTCATCAGTATATACTGCATTGTTCATCAGTATATACGGCCTGTTCATCAGTATATATGTCTTATTCATTACGAATTTTTTAAATTTTATTTTTCATCAGTATATACATCTTGTTCATTAGATATACGTTTTGTTCATTAGTATTATATATCTTATTCATTGTACTCATGTTACACGAAAAATAGGGGGTCTCACTGGAGCGCGCCCCTATATATATATATATATGGGAGTGCTCCTATGAGACCCTCTATTTTTAGTAAGATCTTAGACACGATCTCGGACGTTTATTTTATCAATCCTATGACTGATATTGTACCTAGATGACGAATTTTTTTCTCAGGGTTCGAATCCTGGAGGAAGCGAAATATTTTAAATTTCGTTATTCATCAGTATATACTGCATTGTTTATCAGTATATATGTTATATTTATTCAAAAATAAAGATCTCAGTGTCTCACGAAAAGTAAGGGTCTCATTGAAGCGCACCCCTATATATATATATATATATATATATATATATATATAGGGTTGGCTTCAACAAAAACAGCCCCCTAGATAGAGAAAGGAGACGGACCCTTGTTCGTTAGATCATAATTGATTAAGGGACGAGATTTAAAGTTAGTATAATTACTGAAATAATTTTTTAGCTCGAATTAAGATATATTTCGTTCTAAAAGGTCAATCAAGTAAAAACACTGTTAAACACAATTCAGCAAGATTCATATAATCCCTACAATCACTCCCCTTCCAAATCCATACCAAATCTTAATTCATATCAATGGGATTTCATTATAGGTATCGGTTTATTTTCAATTTCAATACTGATAATCGTAGTATATTTATTATTTGTGATTCTACGCTAGTCGACGAACCCTCGATCAGTATCTGGAATCGCCGATCAAGCAAGTCTGCCTTCGACGATCGAATTGGTCATTCCATTGATAGATTCGACGAACAGAGGTTAGTAATGTTACTTGTTGATGATAACGGTGAGAGATTCTAAATATTTCTGGCTCGTTCGTAACTCAGGAGAACATATTCTTTTGTGATTATTTATGTGATATTTAAAGGTTGTTAATTTTCTATTGTTAGTTGTAAATGTTATTCCAAAGAGACGAAGTTGAATTAGATACAAGAATTTAATCTTGCACAACCTATATATTTACACAGCTATGGGAACACTGACAGTCGAGGATATCAAAAATAGCAGAATTGATCAACTGAAGAAATTCAGCAATTGGGATCAGATCAAGGCTCCTGGTCTCAACTCGTCTATGTCGATGAGCGACCTAGTGAGCCATCTCGAGAATAGGATATTAGAACAGGGTACGTCTGACAATCCTACTATCTCGAGTGAGGAATGGAAGAGTCTTCAAATCTTGGATGACATAAAACGGTGCTTGTTTAGTGAAACCCAACACTTGCCAGCCTCGGATGAGAAATCTCTCATGTTCAGGGTCGATTCTCTTTGTTGCCTCCTTCATAATGATGCCCCAGCAGGTTCCAGCGTGCAGCTTAAAAGGGACAACAACCTTAATCTGTCATTGTTGCAAAAGGGAGGAGATGAATCGAGTAGTGATGGCTTTCTCTCTACGGAAAAGAGAGCTGGAGTTGGTGACGTCCATAACGAGGAACCTGAAGATGTCTCTGGCCCCAACCAGGCGTCGTCCATGTCAAGGAAAGACTCGGTTGGAGAGCTGCTGCTTAATCACCCTAGGATATATAGCTTCTCTACCACAATTCTTGTTCAACATTTCTGAAGACTACGAAAACCAAGCTAGATGAGTCGGAGGCCGGGGGTGCGCATGTCTCAGTAATTTGTACATGGGTGTAGTTGTATGTTTGGTGTCAACATTTGTGTAGTTTGAGGATTCGGAAATTAAGATTGATGATGAATCCTGTAATTATTTATGTTTTGAAATTGGTATCATATTTCTGCTTTTGTTTCTTGTTATGATAATCATTCTGCTCAAATCTGTACTTTTCTCATCCTACTATGATACTCTTATGTTGTAGGAATAGAACACAGCCCATTTATTTTATTTAACTTTGGACCTTTATTGTGGCCCAATGTAGAGCTTATTTGTGCCCTTGACCATTTCTTTTGTGGTTAGCAACAGAACACACGATTTATGGGAGTGGGGTGGGAGCTGCCTCTTCATCTTGAATCCCATCATCTCCACCATGCAGCGACTCCATTAAATAGCAGGGAACGGCTGCTATTTCTTCCATCCACACAAGCAACAATTTTTCTTTTACCTTACACAACTCACATACTTCTTCTTCTCTTCTTGAACTACAAAGCGTCTCCACTCCGTCTTCTACGAGTGCACGTAATTGACGGATTGCTGTGTTAACCTTGGGAAGCGTTCGGCAACGAGACTTGACACCAAAGGGTCTGCCGAGATTGCTTTTAAGGCAGCGGTGCGCCGCGGCACAGTTTCGATTCTTGTTTCTCTTCTTCTACTCTGTTTTGCAGGTTCGGGACTTTTGTCGAGCAGGTGGCGTGCGCAGAGAATTCTGCGTGATTCTTTTGTAGCAGCCAAGGTGTGGCTGTTCCAACAATTTAAAAGCAGTCTAATGGCCTTGTCAAGTCGTGCTCTGCCCGATTTGTCGAAGTTGGAACCTTTGAACGGATCAAACTACAAGAGATGGTCTCAGAAACTTCTAATCTTCTTCGAGCAACTCGAAGTTGACTACGTGCTGTTCGAGAAAGCCCCTGCTGCTCCTCCATCTGTCACCACGATTGTCGTCGACGTTGGCGGTACAGCCAATGCCCCGCCTCCTCCACCCGATGACAACGGTCTGGCCAAATACCAAAAAGACAACAAAATTGTTCGTGGTCACATTCTAAACCACATGACGAATAGCCTCTTCGATCTTTTCGTCAATCGTCGTTCGGCAAAGGAAATATGGGAGGCTCTGGAAAAGAAATATGGTGGTGATGACGCTGGACTAAAGAAGTACGTTGTCGGAAAATGGCTAGAGTTTCAGATGGTGGACAACAAACCCATCATGGAGCAGCTGCACGAATACGAGAACCTGACCGCTGCTGTGCTCAACGAAGGAATGAAGTTGTGTGAAATCTTTCAGGCTAATGTGCTCATCGAGAAGCTCCCTCCATCCTGGTCTGAATACCGGAACATGTTGAAGCACAAGAAGAGGGACCTGTCACTTGAAGAGCTCATCAGCCACATGCGAACCGAAGAGGCTAATCGCCTCAAAGATAAGCCATCGAACTTTGTCAATTTTTCGAAGGCTAATCTTGTTGAATCTGATGCTGCAGGAACAGGAAAATCGCATGCTAGTAAGAAGGCAAAGTCCGATGGAAAGAAGCCAACATTCAAAACAGACAAGAAAATCACAAAGACGAAGGTGACATGCTACACTTGTGGAGCCCCTGGTCACAAGTCTTATCAATGTTCTCAAAGAAACCAGCAGGGTCCCCAACAACAACCATTTCGGCCTGCACCAAAGCCTACTAATCAAGCGAACTTGGCTGAAACCGATGACATCATTGCAGCTGTGGTGGAAGCTAATCTGGCCGAGAACAAGAAGGATTGGGTGCTAGACACTGGAGCATCGAGACACTTCTGCAGCAACAAGAGCTTTTTCCATGAGTTCGAGGATGCAGCTGAGGGAGAATGCGTCTACATGGGGAACTCTAGTGTTGCCGGCGTGCTCGGTAAAGGGAAAGTTTTGCTTAAACTCACGTCTGGAAAAACTTTAAGTCTTTCTAATGTGATGTATGTTCCGAGCATGCGTAGGAACTTAGTCTCTGGTGCTCAGTTGAGCAAAGCTGGTCTGAAAATTGTCTTTGAGTCTGATAAAGTCGTGTTGACTAAAAGTGGCAACTTTGTGGGGAAGGGTTATCTTTGTGATGGTCTGTTTGTTTTGAATGTTGATTCTGAAATCGTGAATGAAAATGCTTGTTCTTCTGCTTACTTGATTGAGTCTTTAGATGTTTGGCATGCAAGACTTGGACATGTTAATTATGCTTCTATTAAGAAACTTCGAAATATGGCATTAATTCCTGCTTCAAACCAAAAGGACGTTGTTAAATGTGAAATATGTGTTGAAGCGAAATTTGCTAAAAAATCATTTAAGTCTGTGGAACATAGATCCTCTGAGCTTCTTGATTTGATTCACACGGACTTAGCTGAATTTAGAAGCACAATTAGTAAAGGAGGAAAAATGTACTATATTTCATTCGTGGATGACTTTTCCCGTTATACTCGTTTGTACCTCTTAAGAACCAAAGATGAAGCTACTGATGCGTTTCTTAATTTTAAGGCAGAAGTAGAGAATCAATTGAACAAGAAGATTAAGAGGTTAAGATCAGACAGAGGAGGTGAATTTAGTACTCTTTTCTTGAAAAATTTCTGTGAACAACATGGGATTATACATGAATTTACTGCTCCTTATTCTCCTGAACAAAATGGCATTGCTGAAAGGAAAAATAGAACTCTTAAGAACATGATTAATGCTATGTTGCTTAGCTCTGGTTTGCCTAACAGTATGTGGGGGGAAGCTGCTTTATCTGCATGTTATATTCTTAACCGTGTGCCTCATAAGAAAATTGAAAAAACCCCTTATGAAATGTGGAAAGGCTTTCAGCCTAACTTAAAATATTTGAGAGTGTGGGGGTGCCTTGCTAAAGTGAGATTGAATGATCCAAAACAAGTGAATGTAGGATCAAAGACCTTTGATTGTGTGTTCATTGGTTATGCTCTTAACTCTGCTGCATATAGATTTATGTCTTTAAGTGATCATTCTATCTATGAATCTCGTGATGCTGAGTTCTTTGAGCATATATTTCCTATGAAGACTAACACTACTGTTGAGAATGTTTCTAGTACTTCACAGGAAAATCAAACTGAGACTTCTCATCGTTCAGCCCAGGAAACTGAGAAAACGTCGGAACCGAGAAGAAGTAAGAGGAGACGAACAGAGACATCATTTGGTAACGATTTCATTACTTCATTTGTTGCTGAATATTCTGAGAAAATTGATGAATCTGTTGTGTATGCCTTTTTGCTTGAGGAGGATCCTCTTACTTATCAAGCTGCCATGACTAGTATAGATGCTCCTCTTTGGAGAGAAGCTGTACAAAGTGAACTTGATTCCATTAATGATAATCATACTTGGGAACTTGTTGATGTGCCTGTTAGTTGCAAACCTATTAGAACTAAATGGATTTTTAGGAAGAAACTAAAGCCCGATGGTACAGTTGATAGGTATAAGGCAAGATTAGTCGTGGTTGGATATTCTCAGAAAAAGGATGTTGATTTCTTTGACACTTACTCTCCTGTTGCTCGAATCTCTACTATCAGATCACTAGTTGCTTTAGCTGCTATTAATAACTTGATAGTGCATCAAATGGATGTGAAAACAGCTTTTTTAAATGGTGATTTGAATGAAGAAATTTATATTGAACAACCTGAGGGTTGTGTCATACCTGGGAAAGAACATAAAGTATGCAAACTGAAAAAATCATTGTATGGTCTTAAACAAGCCCCTATTCAGTGGTATGAAAAGTTTCATAATACTATACTTTCTAACGGTTTTTCTGTCAATTGCTCTGAATCATGCTTATATTCTAAAACCCGTGGATCAGACTGCGTGTTAATATGCTTATATGTGGATGACATGTTAATTTTTGGTACGAGTTTAGACTTTGTGTTGGAGACAAAAGCTTATTTATCTTCTGTCTTTGATATGAAAGATATGGGTGAAGCTGATGTTATCCTCGGGATAAAATTGATTAAATCTGAGCATGGTTATGCATTGAGTCAGTCTCATTATGTGGAACAAGTCCTCAAACGCTTTGATTGCAATGATTTAGTTCCTGTGAAAACTCCTTATGATTCTAGTTTACAATTGAAAAAGAATCTTGGTGAATCTGTTTCTCAAGAACGTTATGCTAGAATTTTAGGAAGTGTGATGTACTTGATGAATTGCACTAGGCCTGATATTGCATATGCTGTGAGCCGTTTGAGTCGATATACACATAATCCTAGTAATGATCATTGGTTTGCACTTTATCGATTGTTGAGATATCTTAAGGGAACTGCTGACTACTGTTTACATTACTCTAAATTTCCTAATGTGTTAGAAGGCTATTGTGATGCAAACTGGGTATCAGACAGTGATGAGGTAAGCTCCACGAGTGGATATGTATTCACTCTTGGAGGTGGTGCAATTTCTTGGAAATCTGGAAAACAAACTTGTATTGCAGGTTCTACGATGGAATCTGAATTCATAGCATTGGAGCTAGCGAGTCATGAGGCGAAATGGTTGCGAGAACTGTTGGCGGATGTGCCGTTGGGTAAGAGGTCTCAGGCACCTATTTCTCTTCATTGTGACTCACAAGCTGCTATCTCTATTGCTAAAAACAGTGTCTACAATGGAAAGAGGAGACACATTCGGCTAAGACATGCAGTGGTGAGAGAAATGCTTGGTGATGGAGTCATTTCTTTAGACTTTGTAAGGTCTGAGAAAAACTTGGCTGACCCGTTCACTAAAGCACTCATCAAGAGGCAAGTGCAAGAGCTATCAACCGGAATTGGGATGAAGTCATTGAATGGAGGAAGCTAACCTGGTGGATACCTAAAGGTCAAACGAAACCATGTGAGCTTATTTCATTTATATGGCATTTTATGTAATAAACTGTGTTGTTCTACTGCGGAGAACATTGGCCATAGATGAATCATCACCTGTTGAAGGTTATTCCACCGCGGTGGATTTTTGATTGTACTATGATTATGAGGTTGAGCATTTGGCTCTTAATGATTCTTGCATTTGTGTTTTGCGAAACACTTCTGATATATTATATGCGTATAATGTATTTAGTGCTGTGGCGATTGCACTATCATAGAATCACCTAAGTGTGTGTGAAGAGGTGGCTTTCTCCTATGGAATTATTTCCTAGAGCATACACGAGATCCAAGGTGTTGTTATAGCCAAATTTGTTTTATCGCGGAGACGTAACCTTTAGGGATGATGTGTGTTGTGGGGGGCAACATGAGATTTTTATAAAGTTCAAGTAGAAATACACTTTATGAGATTCACATGTTTTCTCACGACACTAATATACAAATTCTAATCGTAAGATTATTTGTATGTATGCATCAATGTTCCTTCTTTCTGCTGTGTTCCATTTGTGGGGGATTGTTGTAGGAATAGAACACAGCCCATTTATTTTATTTAACTTTGGACCTTTATTGTGGCCCAATGTAGAGCTTATTTGTGCCCTTGACCATTTCTTTTGTGGTTAGCAACAGAACACACGATTTATGGGAGTGGGGTGGGAGCTGCCTCTTCATCTTGAATCCCATCATCTCCACCATGCAGCGACTCCATTAAATAGCAGGGAACGGCTGCTATTTCTTCCATCCACACAAGCAACAATTTTTCTTTTACCTTACACAACTCACATACTTCTTCTTCTCTTCTTGAACTACAAAGCGTCTCCACTCCGTCTTCTACGAGTGCACGTAATTGACGGATTGCTGTGTTAACCTTGGGAAGCGTTCGGCAACGAGACTTGACACCAAAGGGTCTGCCGAGATTGCTTTTAAGGCAGCGGTGCGCCGCGGCACAGTTTCGATTCTTGTTTCTCTTCTTCTACTCTGTTTTGCAGGTTCGGGACTTTTGTCGAGCAGGTGGCGTGCGCAGAGAATTCTGCGTGATTCTTTTGTAGCAGCCAAGGTGTGGCTGTTCCAACATCTTATACTGTAAGAACATTAAAACAATGTCCAATAAAATGTGTATGGTGGTAGGGGGTGTGGCTCTTCCTTCTGTATCATTTTATTTTTCTCGTTGGGTGGTGGTTTTCATTTCTTTAATTTGTCTTTGTTTGATTTGGCTGGTTCTCGTGATTTCATTGATAAGGTACTGTTTCAATACAGGTTCATCTTTTAATTATACCGTTTCAATACAAGTTCATCTTATAATGTAAATTTTCAGTGAGAAAAAATGTACTACCACTCATTTATCAAATATACTTAGAAAACCAATTAGTTTCCGGATGCTTGAAATATAGAACCAATGACACAGACAAAACATGTATTGTTGACGGAACAGGATGTTAATTCACAGTTCAAGATTTAGATTGTTGGAGTCACAACAATACTCATCCTGAAGGAACATTGAACCCCTCAATAAACCATTTACACATATGCATACTAATCCACCATTTAATTTTTTTCATGAATTCTTATCAGTCGACAAATTCTCCTTCCCTTCAATTATTCATGTCCCATAATAAATTGTATGCCAATTACATGAGAACGTCAAAGGTGAAGCACCTAAGATACTTTTTCAAAAAAATTATCTTTTTGTTTCTTTCTAATTAAATGAATCATCGATTTTTTATTTCTTTTTTGGTGCGAAAGAAACTATCATCAAATTGGCATGAATTTTTAATTAAATTATGCCATTGACTTTTACGAACTCTTCTTTGTCTAATAATACAACCAATCTTTCGAATTTCACAATAACTTTAAAAAAATGTATTAATATAATGACCAAATGAATCCCATGAAACTATAAACTGTAACTCACGCTAGCAGCATGAGCCATCCACACTATATTAAATAGTAGACCAAATGAGTTCCATAATACTTATTTATATTGCTAAATAGTAGGCCAACGCCATCTGTAGTACAATTTAGAGATGGCATACAATATAAAGTAATATAAATATATAAACTATTCGGCGAAAAAACACTGAGTTATGTTCATCTAGAAAATAAGATTTGTTCATTAAAGTTCAAATGATATAACTATTTGTTTATACAAAACATATTAAAAACTCATTATATTATACAAAACAAATTTAGTTTTGATGAGATAATGTATACACATTCATGAATATATAATGCGAAGTTCAACAGAAAATCTAACCAAGTATGATAGAAATAAATAGTAATTTTAATTATTTAACTAAAAAGTAATTTTGAGATAATGTATACACGTTCATACATATATAATACGGAGTTCAACAAAAAATCTTGCCAAGTATGATAGAAATAAAAACTAATTTTAATTATTTAACAAAAAAGTAATTTTAGTTTTGATGAGATAATGTATACACGTTCATAAATATATAATGCAAAGTTCAACGAAAAATCTAACCAAGTATGATAGAAATAAAAAGTAATTTTAATTATTTAACTAAAAAGTAATTTTGAGATAATGTATATACGTTCATACATATATAATACAGAGTTCAACAGAAAATCTTGACAAGTATGATAGAAATAATAACTAATTTTAATTATTTAACAAACAAGTAATTTTGAGATAACGTATACACATTCATGAATATATAATGCGAAGTTCAACAGAAAATCTAACTAAGTATGATAGAAATAAAAAGCAATTTTAATTATTTAACTTAAAAGTAATTTTGAGATAATGTATACACGTTCATACATATATAATACGGAGTTCAACAGAAAATCTTGCCAAGTATGATAGAAATAAAAACTAATTTTCGTTATTTAACAAAAAAGTAATTTTGAGATAATATATACACGTTCATAAATATATAATGCAAAGTTCAACAGAAAATCCAACCAAGTATAATAGAAATAAAAAGTAATTTTAATTATTTAATTAAAAGTAATTTTGAGATAATGTATACACACGTTCATACATATATAATACGGAGTTCAACAGAAAATCTTGCAAAGTATGATAGAAATAAAAAATAATTTTAATTATTTAACAAACAAGTAATTTTGAGATAATGTATACACGTTCATGAATATATAATGCGAAGTTCAACAGAAAATCTAACCAAGTATAATAGAAATAAAAAGTAATTTTAATTATTTAACTAAAAAGTAATTTTGAGATATGTATACACGTTCATACTTCATACATATATAATGCGGAGTTCAACAGAAAATCTTGCCAAGTATGATAGAAATAAAAACTAATTTTAATTATTTAACAAAAAAGTAATTTTGAGATAATATATACACGTTCATAAATATATAATGCGAAGTTCAACAGAAAATTTATGTTCAATAAATTGTGCATTATGTTCAATAAATTGTGTATTATGTTCCCTCAAATTTGTGCATTATGTGCATTATGTTCAATCCAAAATACACCAAATGTAAAATATAAATGAAAACAAATTTAATAAAAAAACAAATGCATGTTCGATGAATTTTGTTAGTATAAGTTTACTCTTATTTTCAGGTTTATTCATCGAACATGCATTTGTTTTTTTATTAAATTTGTTTTCATTTATATTATACATTTGGTGTATTTTGGATTGAACATAATGCACATAATGCACAAATTTGAGGGAACATAATGCACAATTTATTGAACATAAATTTTCTGTTGAACTTCGTAGGAATTTAATTAACTTACAGGAACGAGCAGGGCGATCTGGCGGATGCAGACAATGATGTTAGTCATTCAGATGATAAAATTGCAAGTTTATCAACTTACAAATAACATCTATTATGAATTATCTTTTTAGATTTTGATACTTGGTTAAAATTTTTGCCAAATTTATGACCGTGAATAGTATATTATGTTGATATCGTAAGAAGTGTCATTGGTTGGAGTGTCTGCTTTTGATTCTGTAATTGATAAGGTACACTATGTTATCATGTTTGCATGCGTATATGTGCAATTTCACTATTATAAACAGTAGTGTTTGTTATTTTGTAATTTCATTTTTGCACATTTGTTATGTAGATGACAGAAATATTGATACAAAAATATATTATATTTATGTTATAGGGGCTTTCGCTGGTTGAACTCCATGGTTATCCTGATTTGACTAACAAGGTAACGTTTTAAAACATGTTCATTCAATTATGTGCTCAAGTTCGCCATTAGTCTTGACAATGTTCGTAACATTGTACACTGAAGTTCGACATTTTTTTTTATTAATATAGTCTATATAACATTCATTAGGAACAATGTAGGTATCTCACTTATAATATGAGCATTTGTCACAACTTTTAAGTTTATATAGTAAATTGACATCAATGTATGCAGGACTCTGCTAACATGGGTACGGGTGTGAAAACTGCTGACCTTCAAGAGGTAATCAAATTGTTCATAATACCTGATATTTACAAAATGCCATGCATTATTTTGTAATTTCATCTTTGAACATTTGTTATGTAGATAGCAAAAGTATTGATACAAAAATATATTATGTTATGTTATAGGAGCTTTCGTTGGTTGAATTTCATGGTTCTCCTGATTTGGTTGATAAGGTAACGTTTTAAAACATGTTCATTCAATTATATGTTCAAGTTCGTCATTGTTCTTGATAATGTTCGTAACGTTGTACACTGAAGTTTGACATTCTTTTAAGTATTTAATAGTTATTTTCCTGGATCTGGATTTTTGTTTTGAACTCTTTTATTGGTCTGTTTCGTCGAGACATAATAATTAGTATTATATGCATTATTTAAATACGTTGTTTTGTTTAACTTAGTTTGTGAGTATATTTTTGTAATACCCGGGCTTTTGATGACGTGTTTAGTTGCTTGAGTTTGAGTAATTAGGGTATCCTTTGTTTGATTACTTGTACAGAGATGAGGAGTTATATGAAGTTTTCTTGTTTTTTTTTAAAAGATGTTGAGATGTTCTTTTGATGATGTTTGGATGATGTGGGATTTTATATCCGTAATTGAGTTTGAGTATTTGAATAATTCGAGATAATTATTTGAATGAGAACGGTGAACTCGGAAGTGAAATCTGAGTCCGTTAAGACGTTTTTGAAATTTTTGACTTTTTGACGATGAATAGTAAAAATACTGCTATTTCGTCTGTTTGTCGACTTTCAAAATCTTACGTGCACGTCGTCGAGAAATATTCTTAGTTTTTCGATACGAGTCCAATAATGAAAGTTTTTATTTTTGGACGACGAGTGAATAGTAAATCGGGATTTCTCGATAAACGAACCGAGCTCGTTTATCAGAATTTCGAGAACGGGCATGCGTTTTCTATATTTATATAGAATTACGAGTGTAATGAAAGTGAGTAGGAGTTAAGAGGGTGAGTAACGAAGAATGTGGGTAATTAGTCGTTAAAACGAGACGAAACGGGATATTTAACGACTAACGGGTTAATATCTTAAATATCTAAGGCTACCCCACCAAAACTGAAAGATATTATGGACTAGATTAGGATATATTTGATATATTCTAATACTAAGTAAGACAGTTCAAGTGTGAATTCCTTAGTCGTAATTGTTGACTCAAGTGTGAATTCCTTAGTCGTAATTGTTGACTAAGGAAGACAAGACAATTTAGAATTGTCTTCTTCGCTTATAAATAAGGGAGCTTGGTCTTACGAATCGATATATGAAAATATACGAAAACATTAGCTTAGAGCTTTTGACTTCCGATTTGAGCACCGAGACGAGCGCCGATCATCTTTTCGATCACGTATCTAAGTAGGTAAGATCTCTACCTACGTTTTGATGGTTTTCTTTTCGATTTTCGTCGACGTCGAAAAACGTCGATTCTCGACTTTATTTTGAAACGACGTCGGATCGTCGTGAAATTTTAGTATGTTGTTCTTGGGTAGATGTTGAGCATGTTTAATGAAGGGAGTAAGAACGGAACGAACCGTAGCTATGAAACCCATGAGGGCAGCCCCGTTTTTCACATATTAGCTTGTCTTTCGATTTTTGTTTGATCGTTTTGACTTGATATTTGTGCTTAAGGGTATGCTAGAATCGATATATATTAAATTCGTATTTTTCCAAGCACGAAAATTGTATAAGTTTTTAGAGTATGATTATTTAAATTTGTGAAGTTTGGGACGTTGCATAATGAATATTATTGCGTATATGTGTTCTACGATATCACATGAGCATGCTAATTGATTTACAATTTATGGATGATAATTGTTGAACGAAATTAAAACTGGAATTCTGTAAAAATTTTACAGCAGTTTCAAGCTTATGTTTCGATGAGTTTTCATTGCTTGATGGCTCTGAAATTTTAGTATGTTTATCTATGATATGTGTATTTCGTCTCTGCAAAATTTCATGTCTTTTGAATGATGTTTGGTATTTTAAAGATATTTTGAAAAAATCCTTGACAGAATCTGTCAACTGTTGGTAGACTTCACAAAAACGTTTATATCTATTAATCCATGAAGGATTTTGCATCACCGTTTTTTTTAAACGAAACTAGACTTCAATACTTTTCTAAAAACATAATATTTCGATTTTTATGACCTCTGAAACAGAGCAGTTTATTATTTCAAAAATGCCCTGTTCTGCTGTCATATTTTTCCAACAGTAAAAGTGTATGAGTTTCATTGTTTATTTGGCAGATCATATGAACGTTTTCTCTTGTGAAATTTTAACCAAATCTTCAAGGATACCTTTAGTTTTGGCTGATTAAATTTGATGGAATTTTATTAAGGTTTGCCTTGGTTTCTAATGGCCTAAACAAAATTGGCAGAAACTGTCAATCTTTGACAGCCTGCACTAAAAGAGCAATATCTCCAAAAACCTTTAACCTTTTTGGTTAACTACCATTTTTAGAGTGAACTACACTTCATGGAGTTTTTGAGATCAATTGGTATGAGAGTTTATGATGATTGAGTTGGTTGTTATGAATTTTTAAAGATGACACAAAAACAGCAAAACTTTCTAGAAAACAACTTGATTATATTTGTTTTGATGGATGATACGATATGACTAAATGGTGTGAGTTGTGAGAGTTATGATTAACGCACATAAATGTTGGTATCTGACACTCGAACAATTGGTGTCGAGTATAAATGATAGTTTACTGATAAAGAGTTTTGATGATTTTGAATTGTTTGGTTTGCGTTGAAAAGATGTCAAGATGTTAAGTTTTGAGTCGAGAGACGAGTTCACGTAGTGAGATTCACGCGTTGAAATCTCGTGGCTGACATTATATATGAATAGGTCATGCCGAAATTTTTAGTGAAATTAGAATTTGAGCATAGTCAATTCTTGTTGACCCGTGACTCAAATACATGCCTAATGGAAAGTTTAACTTTCTAATCGGTTAATTAGACGAGATGAGAGCGAATAGATCTGCTAAGAAAGTGGACTTTTCGATGTGTTAAATATTTCTTTTAATTGAAGCGCTGCTAATTATAACATAAGGATGTTATAATTAATGAGTAATGACGAGAGATAATAATTGTTATATTGATTAACAATCAAGAGAGATGAACATTAGAGATACTAATGTTTCATAAAAGAGATTAGATTATTAATCGAGGTTTCTTTTATAACTTCTCACCAATTCTTCATAACGATGAAGGTCCTTTTGGGAAGTAACGACTTGAGGGAGAGAGTGACGTTACTCATTGATACAGAGACACAACGAGGTGGGCATTACTTTTACTATACGTATATAGAGATCCCCTGCGTGTCGTAGGCCTCTTATACGAATGAATGCATGAGATGATCTAACTGTTAATTTCAGTTTCATATATATCAAATGAGTTTAAATGTTACGTTCAAGCAAGTTATTTCATGACAAAATCTTTGAGTTAAAGTTATTTCAAGTATTGTCTTGCCATAAAATATTTAAATTTTAGTATGATATCTATCTGCTTTGGCTTTGCCAATGATGCAATCGAATTCGGGTCCTGAGCAGTTGATAGCTATCCTGCCAGGGCTAGTGTACACCAGTGACCGTGAGTCATCTAGCGGGTTGGCCGGTCAAGTGACCGTGAGAGGTGGCCACCTCTCCGGCACACAGTTTCAGATATGATAGATTACAAAAGAACTTAGTCTGATCAGACGAACTTTAAGAATCACAAATGAACTTAGTAAGCTTGGGCCTTTTTAGCGAAAAACTCCCTTGCTGTACTGATTATGATGGCATGACAATTTATAGTTTTGAAGCATGTATTTTTATACCTAGGCATACGTGCCCACTGAGTGCTTTTGTACTCAGCCCTGCATATGTTTTCTAAATGTGCAGGTTGAGCTGATGTGATGATGGTGCTGCAATGAGCGGAGTCTCCAGGGTTGTTAATAAATAGTTAACCTGTCTAGAATATGTCTTCATACATATGTCTAGCTACTTTCCGCTGCAAGATGTTGTTGATGTTATAGTATGTTATGTCATACTTTGAGTCTTAAGAGAATGGTTTCATATGATGTATAACTTGATTAATGATATTAATTAAGTTTTATGTTGTCTTTCATAGACTGTTCAAAAGAGTATTAATGAGTAAATACGATGATTTTTCTTAAGTTAAGTAAGATTTACGGTTTCAAATGATGCCCCTTTCTTTCCCTTATTCTTTAACCCCATCCCTAGTCGTAGATCACTCGGCTTAACTATCCTTAGTTAAGGCGGGCTGTGACAGAGTGGTATCAGAGCGAAGGAAAGCTCTGAATTAGAAGTCTTGAGTTTAGTCTAGAATGAGTCACTAGACTAATAGTTATTAACAACCGTGAGCTCAGCGCACCATCACACCAGGCTCAACGAGGTATGTAAAATTTCAAAGTTTATTTGACGTTAAATTTTGAAGAGCATGATGTTGAGGTTATATGATGAGTTATGATGTTACACTTTAAAGGTGCATAGTTTGAGTTTGAGGATGACAACATGATTAATAATGAGTTATTATGTTGTAAGAGCATATGTTGATGTTACATGATGAATCATGAGAGCGTTTATATCATATGATGTTATATGATTGAGGATGCATAATTATGAGTTATGATGTGATGTATTTGAGATGTTTTGTGATGTTTTGTGATGAGAATTGTTTGAGCAGTTGTGATAAGTCACGATGATTTAGATGAAGGAATCTAATGTCATTGTTAAGAGAGATTTTTTTTACTAAGTAGAAGGATGAAATGAGAACTTAGAGCTAAAGCTTGAGAGAATTAGCAATTGCTTTAAGTACTTGTTGGTTTGAGTTATGAGTTTGAGTTATGAGCTTGAGTATAATAGCATGATTAATGATGAGTTATTAGCATGCTGCAATGAGATATTGTACGATATGTTGAGTTATTTTGTGACGCGAGTTTTGCTAACGCAACCTTAATGGTACTTGAGGAGGTATCATGAGCCATAGTCTTTGGAGATGGCTTTGAGAGAGAATTGTTGAGTTGTCTTACTGAGTCACGATGATTTAGATTAAGGGATCTAATATCATTGTTTAGAGAGATTCTCTACTGAGTAAAGATGGGACGAGATGAGAATTTAGATGTTTTGAGCTTGAGTTTTAAGATAACAGTACTACTTAATAGGAGTTTTGCTAAGTTATGTTTTGTTTATTTCTGTTGCTGGAGCCAAGTAGAGTTAGTTTCTAGAGTCACCTTTAAGTTCTCCTTATAGGTTGGCCAGGACTGTTGGCACTGCACGAAAGTGGACTGTTGTGAGATCGAACTCAGGAAAGATCGGATACGAGGACGAGGCGTACAGTATGTGGTACAGAGATACCCTAGCAGATTTTCAAACACATGTTCATAGACTATGAAAGGATAAAAGCCTTATGGTTGTTACTAGACTGGATGGCATCGTGCACCTAGTCTCCGTGCTACCAATCGAGTGGTAGGATTGAGCAAGGAAGAAAGCCACTCAATATGATGGGACATGTCGTCTTGAGCATTGGACCCACAGGAGATGGGATTTGTTACAGATACCCAGATTTTCTATGCGGATCTACTGACCGGATGCCTGTTTTCTACCAGGGACTCTAGAAGAGTGTAGTAGATATCGAGTCGATCCTTGAGTATCAGTTACCAAAGATGATAAAATGATAAACGATAATGAGGACGAGAAGTAGCCGAGGAGGGCTAGAGTTGATGAGGATGAGAAGAGAAGTCGATGTAGGCTAGAGCTAAGGATGATCTTGAGAGTATGCGCGGTACACCCTCGTTTTTGATTAGTTGCAATTACATTGCGATGTATATAACTTACTTAGGAGATACTGGTACTTGAGATTTTGACATGATGATAGATAAGCATGCGAATATAGTACCCTACTGATGTTAAGTAGATGGATGTTCCTAGTGTGCTAAAGTAGCAACTAGATGAGTTAACTGGTAGCAATTACCGTAGGAGGTCCAGACCGAGACATAGTACTATTAATGGTGTCGATTTAGAAGGGACATTACGATAGATACTATGGTTTTTGTAGGGTTTAAATAACCCCTTTATGTAAGCCCTCTAAAAAGAGGCATTCTACTGATGGATATATTAGGTTGACCAGAGTGGTCTTTTTGTTAGCATTTCGTGAGTGCTTATTGCCTTACAGATGAATGTTAAGGTGACCGTGAGGGTTTCCTTAAAGTTGAGTTAGTAAATTGAACTTGAGTTTCGAGGATGCTTAGAGCGTTGGTCGAGTTGAGTTTTCCTTTTGTGATTTCAAAAATGCCTCAAAGATGTCATCAAGAGTGTGATGTCAAGGATAGGCAGGATAATACTCCGCCACCACCACCGCAACATGAGAGGAGAGTCGAAAAATATTGAACTTTCGAAACAAGAGTCTAGAACATAGGACCCTGAGTTTAAGCTTTTAGCTTGCTGGTGCGAACTTAAGTTTTGTTATGTATAGTATGTTGAGGGTTTAGAAGACACAGAATTTCCAAGTTCGGGATAGTATACCCCGTGTGACTGGGGAGTGATTATGTTGGACCTGGCCAGTCCGCATGATCCAAATCTCAGTAGACGTGTTTTGGGTTTATAAACCCATATGTTTCAACTTTCGGTTGAAAAGTGTCGCAGCCCGAAATCCCGACACTAGTGATAGTGGGGTACGAGTGTCGATACGACTATTTTTAAAGAATAAAAGATAAGAAGAATAGGTCGAACATCAAGCGGAAGCTCACATCAAAGCATGCTAAGGAAAATATTATCAATTGAACCCAAGGGTAAAATCGTCAACGTCGTTGTAACTTTTTAATTATCAGGAATTTCACGAATAAAAATAAAACAGGTATAGCTTATTTTTCATAAGGAAACATAATATGCAGAGTATCGCAGCAAAAGGCGAACCAGTTACATGTATGGAGACACATAACCGTGAGTATATTACTTGATTCATATTCAAAGTAACTTCACATCAAGACTTTATCGATAAAAAGGAAATACGATAAAGTAAATACGTCATCTAACGATTCCCCACCAGCACCAGACCAATCTCACTCCTCGCTTAGCCTGCACATTTAGAAATACATGCAGGGCGTGAGTATATAATACTCAGTGGGCAAACGCCGAAAAACAAGAAAGGCGCTCTTAGAGCTATAAGTTTGAAGCTTGCCACATCTCAGCAATACACAGAAATAAGTTAGCATCAATGAATCTGTGCATGCAGTTTTCATAATCAACATCATAAATAAGTAACTGCGCAGTTTAAACATTCATCATGTATGTACCACATCCACTACTCATCATCAAAGGTACTGAGAAGTAGGCCTCCCTCTCAAGTACCGTGACCGGCCGACCCGAAGACGGCTCACAGTCACCTCTGTGCACAAAATCCTGCTTGTGGCAGGACCGAATTCGTCTCATCAGTAGAGGGTAACACACAAGCTCAACATCAAAAATTGGCAAGTCAAACAGTTCTCAAACATCATTTATCTCAAAGCATTTGTTAATCTCATAACATCATTATATCATTAAATCATTTTAGAAAGCTCGGATAATATTTGTGTACTCAAAATATTGCCCACCTGAAGACCTTACTCAAAAACTCCCGTCGAAGTGGAGTTACTTACTTCCTTGCTCTGCTCGTGTCTTCAGGGATCATCGTCATCATCGAAGGTTCATGTCAGAAAATGAATCTCGATTAGAACTCAACGACAAAAACTCATGCCTCAACTCATGCTCTATATTATATTCTATCTCCTTAATCCGACTCTACATAAACTCTTCACTCATTTCAAAACCTTAAGTCCAAGGATAGGTTTCAAGAAAATCATGATTCTAAGTCTCGATTTCATCTCTCATATAAGACTCGTCTAATATCATTCAAACACTTAGGCAACATAAATCACATAAGGCACATAAGAAAATACTATCAAACATCATCAAGACATGTTCTGTTTTTACACAGACTCGACTTCAAACTTTAACACGTTCTGACTCCGACATCCTCTGGACTCCAGACTCATACCAAAAGAAAGGTATTTGAGTCTAGTTTCATTTAAAAAAAAGTAGAGTCAGAAACTCCAAGTGGTTTGGGAGATATGACTGTTTTACTACAGCCTACCATATTCGGCAGTTTTGAGCAGTCGGAAACATTGATTTTTTTAAAATAGTAAACGTTGTCAAAATGAGCTCAAATTTGGTGGATATCTAGCCCATACAGTAAGGTTGATACCATAAAAATTTGGAAAGCTATATCGCACAGGAAGTCACTGAAATGAATGACTTTGTCCCCCGTTCTCTGAAATTCCCGGCAGAAAAGTGCAGATTTGGTTTTGCATTTTATAAAAATAGTAAATCAAGTCCAAATGACTTGAAATTTTACCGGTATGCTCAAGACTCATGTAGGGACATGCTGTAAAATTTTCAAAGCCATTAGACATCGACAACCCGTCGATCACAGTAGGTCAGTAGCCTACGAAAAATCACCAAAAATTCATTCCCAACTCTTAAATGCTCAAATTAACATTTATACAAAGCAACCACATCAAAACTCATTTTAAGCACTTAAAGCACTTAAAAACATTCAAATACATCAAAATACTCATAATACTCAATCTTGACTCTTTTCTTTCATCATCCACTCAAATCTCAAGGAAAACGTTTCTTCAACGTATCAAACAAATTCTCTTTTCAATCTCATGCTCAAAATTTCTCAATCATTCATTATTGACCTCATACATCATGTAACTCATTTTACACATATATTTCCCTTTTTATCATGTAAACTAACTCTAGTGAAAAACTCATATATCATCATAAAATTCTCAACAAAAGCATGACAACTTCACAAAATGATCATAAATCAATTTGACCTCATTTTATCATTCGTTAACCCCACATCATATGAGAACTCAAAAACTCTTTCAAACTAAACTAAGTCCAAATTTTACTTAGCTTACATTAGACTTAATCAAACATATTAAAACACTACTATCATGCTCAATTACACATATCTTAAGTTAGATCACCTAATAGACACATAGACAAGAAGATCCTAATTTTTATTAAACTAAACTCTAAGAAATTTTATAAACTCACATGGATCTTTAATCTCATCATATATCTATCAATTTTTGTCATTTAATCTCACATCAAAACCATCAATTCACAAATAAGGGCATATATATACATATCCCTAATTCTAGTAAACTAACTCACATCAAAACTCCAATTGACATCATATACTCAATTTACTCCATCAATCATCATCATATACACCTCATAAACTCATTTTCATCATCAATTCATCACCTTGATCATCAAGTCAAAAATTCCCAAATTGGGGTAAACTAACTCAACCAAATTTTTACATCACAAAGCATAGCTTTTCAAAACACAAGCTAATCACCACCAAACATCACATAGATCACTTTTCTCACCTCAATTCAAGGAAAGAAGAAGAAAAATTTTTGAAGGGTAAGATACCCAAATTTTCGAAAATTAGAAGAAGAAGGAAGGGGGTGATTTCTTGCTCCAATCCTTCAAATAACTCATATACAAACTCATACAAATTATATCTATGAACATGGAGATCACTTACCCAAGTTTTCACCAATTATCCAAATTTTCTCTCACTATTCTTGAAACCAAACTTAAGGATTCTCTTGAATTTAAGGAGATGGAAGTGTTTATGGAGGATTTAAGTAGTGATTTATGTGTTTTGCATACTTTGGTAGAGCTTCGGAGGTCTCATCTATGGCTAACAATGGAGGAAAGTAGAGAGATGAAGGGGAGAGAGAGAGTGATCGAAAATGGGGTGGAGAAGAGAGAGGAAACTTTTGCAAGATTGTATTTGATTTGGATGATCTTGTGTATCTTTAAAGAGATTTGTAAATCTTAGGGAATATTTAGTAATTAATGGATGATCTCTCTCTCACTCTAATCTCTCTCTAATCTCTACACTCTCCATCTCATACTCTCAATTCTCTACTCTCTCAATTCTATACTTAGCAAAATTTAGGCATATAACATATGGTATGGGTGATTAAAATAAAGTGTGTAAAAGGTGATCAAATAAAATCACAAACTATGGTAATGTCACTCATTAATAAAATACCACATCATAAATATTCATGTGACCAAAATAATAATTATAGCACTCATATTAGTGCACTCACATATATATAATATTCCTCTTCGTAGGAAGAAAAATAATTTTTTAAAAAAAATATTATGCTCGGAAAAATTTTCATAAACCGGCATCATTCGATTTCTCGATAAAAATAAACCATACTTGCTTTGGAAACTTAAACAAAATTCCAAATGCTAAGGTCTCAATAAAAATCATAATAACTCGGTCATAATGACACACGTCACAAAATCACATAATCACTCAGTCACGTAAATTCACATAACATCACATCACAATAGTCGGCAGGCTCAAATAAGCTAGACGTCTCTCTGACCGACTCTATATATCAAGGTTTCTCACTCTTTCTTCCTCGACTCTATTTCCAACTCAGTATTCCTATTTTTCTTAATAGGACAGTCAATCTCTAACAATTCAGTATCTGGTAACTCTATTCCCGGTAGTTGGAAATAAAATAAAATCTCAACTCGATATCAATCAGCATCTCTATCTCAACTCATTTCTCAAATCTCATCACTCTAATTCCATCATCGGTTTATTCACTCGTATCTCTATTTAAAAGACAATCCGTCTTATCTACTCATAAAAAAAAAAATAGTCTCGTATTTCGACATCTCGGTACTCTTATTAGTGTTAAGACACTATCTCACAACATGAGGAAAAGTACGGGGTGTTACATCCTACCCCCCTTAAAAAAAAATTTCGTCCCGAAATTTGAGTTATTCTTCTTCGGGAAAAAGCTCTGGGTGCTTCTCTTTCATCTTCTCTTCAACTTCCCATGTTGATTCTTCTTGACTATAATATCTCCATTGGATTTCATCAAAGGAATCGATTCGTCCCTCGATTATTGGATCTTCCAGTCCAGTATAGCATCAGGTCTATCTCTTCGTAGCTCAAAACTGGTTCCAGGGACACTTCTTCTTGATAGATGACATGTTTCGGATTAAACACGAACTTTCTCAATTGAGAAACATGGAAAACGTCATGGACGTTCGCGAAGCTCGGAGGCAACGCTAGTTTATAGGCTACATGGCCTATTTACTCTAATACATATCATAAGGTCCTATATATCTCGGTTTGAGTTCCTGTTAACTCGAAAACAACATGCTCCCCGAGATAGGGAAAAACTCACATACTCATCGTTTCTATCATCAACAGAATCTATTCACAATTACTCAATTGTTGAGTTTTCTTTTCTCGATTTTGCTAATCAATGCCATAATTCATGGCTAAGTGGTCTCACTTCTATTGTGGAAGTCTCTAATAGGTATAATTGTATAAGGTTGCCAAAGTGGCGCCTTCACGTGTTAACACGTTAAACATCCTTCTACGAATGATGCCATCTCTCGCTTCTTATTCTCCTATCAAAGCGTCGTTTCAGTCTTGGCATATCTTTATACTACCCACATGAGTGGTGTAAGGGGTGTCATGAGCTTCGCTCATAATCTCGTTCCTCAACTCTTCTTTATCGGGTATACACACTCTCTTTTAAACAAAAAGGCATTATCTGACATCTTTTCATAATTCTCTACTTTTTCGGTTCGAAACTTTATTCGCAATCTATCCATCTTCTCATCCACTCTCTATGCTGTGACTATTCTCGATCGTAAGTCAGGTGTAATGCTCAGTGCAGAAATTATTGTTTCTGTCGTTGGTGGTGGTATCTCTACCTCCTAATTCATCTTCTCGAATTCCTTGATTGGGTTCTCTTCTCGAGTAAGGAGAAATCCTAACTCTCCCTGATTCTTTCTGCTCAAAGCGTCGGTTACAACGTTAGCCTTCCCAGGGTGATAATTTATTTCACAATCGTAGTCTTTCATCAACTCTAGTCATCTTCTTCGTCGTATGTTCAGATCTTTTTGTTCAAAGAAATATTTGAGACTTTTATGATCGGTGTACATCTCACACCGTGCTCTATAGGAATGGCGTCTCCAGATCTTCAAAGCATGCACTACGGTTGCTAATTCTAAATCATGCGTCGGATAACTCATCTCGTGTGATCTCAGTTGTTGCTAAGCATACGCTATAACTCTTCATTCTTGCATCAGTGCACATCTTGGACCATTTCTCGATGCATCAGTATAAACTGCATACTCTTGATCCGCTTCTGGAATAGCTAACACTGGGGCTATAGTGAGCCTCTTTTTCAGCTCTTGAAAACTTCGCTCACATTCGTCCGTCTGACGGACTTGACTTCTTTCTTTAGCAGGTGCGTCAATGGCTTAGCGATTTCTGAAAAGCCCTCAATAAAACGTCGATAATACCCTGCTAATCTCAGAAAACTGTGAATCTCGTGCGGTGTGGTTGGCGATCTCCGCTCCTGTACCGCTTGAACTTTTGCTGGGTCTACTTCAATTCCTCTCGCAGAAACAATATGGCCGAGGAAATTGACTTCTTCAGGCCAGAACTTTTCATTTGCTAACCTCGCTTAAAGCTTTTCAGCTCGAAATTTTTCCAACACGATTCTCAAATGCTCTTCGTGTTCTCGTTTACTCTTCGAGTAAATCAGGATATCGTCTATGAAGACTAAAACGAACTTGTCTAGGTATTCGCGAAAAATGCAGTTCATGTGATTCATGAACACAGTTGGTGCATTCGTCAAACCGAAAGACATATCTTCCAAACATCCTTAAGTTTATAGTAATGCCATACTGCATACGCGATGTCGTCTTCGGAAATATCTTCCGACCGTATTTTCAGCTGATAGTATCCCATCCTCAAGTCAATCTGTAAAAAGGTGCTCGCTCTTCGTAGTTGATCGAATAGATCATCGATCCGGGGTAACGGATATCGATTCTTCAACGTTACTTTATTCAGCTCTCGATAATCGATACACAGCCTCCAGTTTCCATCTTTCTTTTTAACAAAAAGAACTGGTGCTCCCCATGGGGAAACACTGGGTCGAAAGAAAATCATATCTGGATGTTCTTGTAGTTGCAGCTTTAACTCTTGCAACTCAAAGGGGGCCATTCTTTAGGCGCTTTCGACGTCGGTACGGCGCTAGGTTCTAACTCGATCGTAAACTCAAGCTGTCGATCTGGGGAAAACCCGGTAAAGTTTTAGGGAAAACGTTTTTGTAATCTCACACGACTGGCGCGTCATCAACATTTGCCTTGGATTCGTCTCTCTGGTTCAGATATACAACATACGCGGTTGTATCTTTTCTTTGCAAGGGATTTCTTGTTTACAGTGCCGAGATAATCGGCGTCTTCTTTCATTTTCTCTCAATACCAATGTAGGAAATTGGTTCTCGGCCAAATGGCTGAAAATATATTCATCTCTCCGTGCATTGTATCTTCGCACGATTTTCTTCTAACCAGTCCATTCCTCACATTTATATCCAAGTACCACATATTCATCAGTCTCAGATTTCTAATCTCGAGCTTAATCGATTCTAACTTAAATTCTAAGTTAGGGCATACGGATGAAACCGTAGTAATTCTGTCTATGGGTATGGCTACTCTTTAGAGGTTGTGGAGCAAGCTCTATGTTCAGTGTCGAACAAACATACTATGGGCACATCTTTCAACTCGCCTATATCTAACGAATTTCCTCTATTCTTGTCCGGTGCTTCCTACTCAAGCGCGAACAGTTTCTGGCGATGCGGTTGATACACCCATGACGATGCAGTCGATTCGCCTGCGGGGCTGGTAGTTGCCTTCCTGACTGACGCGGTCGATAGGCTGGCTGTTGTCGCTGTGGTGGAAATAGCGGTAGATTCCCTCCATTGCTTTGAGTTGCGGTCGAAACTGAATCGGTCGTCTTTCGCTTCCACTTTGCTGACGATTCGGACACTGGTTCGAGTAGTGCGCGATCCTTCCGCAGGTATAATGCTTATTCTTTCTCATCATGCATTCTCTCAGATGTAATTTATTGCTCTTCGACAAAGCGATAACCCTCGCGGTCCTTAAAAAAACTGCTGCTGGGGCAGCTGGGCCAATTAAAAGCCGTTCGTCTCGGTTCTGATATTGTGGTGGCGCATCATGACTCTGCCACGGCTTCTTGGGGTATTGACTTTGGTCGTCCCATTTTCTCTTTTCTTCTTGCCCGCATCCAGGAAAGGATGGATTGCACGTCTGAGTGCTCTAACTCGTTTGGGTGCTGAAGCTCAAATCACGTTCTCTGGCTGCATTGCCAGTTCTATATCAAATGCTCTATTTAATGCTTCAGTACGCATAACCGCATTCTGACTCGTTAAATCGTCTCGTACCTCTTGTCTCAAACCTGATCGAAACAAAACTGACATTTTCTCATTCATCTCTTCTCGATATGTGGCATACCGAACCAAGTCGTGATACTGACGTTCGTATTCAGCTACGGTTTTATTGCCTTATCTCATATCGTCAACTCTATTTCTTTCTTCGATCGGTTTTCTCTTTCTCGGTAAAAATCTAAGGGAACATATATCAACCTTAGAACTAATTCTCATAACTCACGAATCATAAGACTCTTACTCAACATCATACTATTTTCTCAATTCTCATAACTCATCATCAAAGACATATTTCATGTCTATCAATGCAACATCAGCTCAAAACTCTACTCAAGCATAGAGACTCTCTGGTCATCGTCATATAGACATATAAGAAAATTTTCTCTTTCGAGAACTCTTACTAATTGCGGGGCATAACGAAAATAAAACATCCCCTATTATTACGACGATGCTACATCTATACTAGTCGTCATCCTAGTTTACTATCGTGGAAAACATTATCTGCTCTAACCCATCATCTCGATCTTCTTGAACCTGCTATTGCCTATTCTGGCTTAACATCACTTCTTCTCGTCCTCGAATTTGTTAACTTGTTACATACTCGGCTAATATAAGAAAATCCATAATCGAAAAGTTGTGCTCGTCCCGTAATAATTATATTCTATGGCTGCTCCCATATATCGTGTTTCTTCCAAACACTCTTCTTGTTATACCATCCTAGTTACCTAGACGATCCTAACTCTTGTCGGATGTGATAGGGAATAGGATGTGATGAATAAAAATGCTTGTTTTTGAACAAGACGAGCTCAAGTAATGGAATGATTCCATAATAGCCAGTGCTATTTCAAGGATAATGAAGAAGTTACAATCAAGGTAAGATCAAAAGCTAGAACAAAATCTAGAACAAAAACTGAGATATGATATGATAGAAATAAATCAATACTGGAGGTAGAAACAATCCATTAAGTGGAAAATGAATAAATTGTCCACTGTTAAGCAAGGGGCAAGGATTTCCAACACAAACGGCTCAGGTTCAAACACAGTGGATCTGGAAAAATTTTCTCAATAGGAAATAATTCATCTCCTGTTGGAATTCAAATGGATGCAGAAAAAATTTAAATACGACCAAGCGGGATAGGGACTCAATAAGTCTACTCTCATGACTACTCTAGCGATGAAACGCGCGGTCCCGGTGAAAGTACCTCTATTTCAAAGTACTATTGGTCAATAGTATCTATGCATTCCATGAAGTCTCCATAACACGTTCGTCCTATTAGGGTCGTGTCCCTAAATCGCGATGAAAACTCTAACTCTCGTCGTATTATCTCAACGGTTGGTTTCTCTGTTCTTTTTCTTCATCTTCTTCATCTTCTTCTCGGTTTATGCTTGGTTCCCTCTTCTTTTCGGAGGTATACTACAAAAGGAAAAAGAGTTATATAACTATCGATCTCTAAACTAACCGTTTGTCTTTACAAAATACAAATCCTCGTTTCTCATTTCACTTCTATATCTCATTTGTGATCTCAAAGTTCTCAAAACTCTCATCCAGTCTATTTCTCGTCTATCATCGTTCGAAATTCTCATCAATCTCTATTTCTCATTTTTCATCATGCATCAGCATCATCATCATTCTCAAAGCTCTGCTAAAGATAGTGAAACTCACTAATCATAAACATCTCTTGTATATATATATATATGGAAAATTGCCTCTCTATCGAGGTCTTTTACAAAAGTGAAGTCTTATGCACAAAAGTCCTAACTCCAAAATGATGCTCTGGCTATACAAGCATCATACATACTAAGCATATATAGATCTAGGCTATACACACATACACACTATACTATGCTTCTCTACCTATATATATATATAACAACTATGCACCTATACATATATACGCGTCTACAAGACATACGTAATCACTAGGCATCATCTCTCGAGATCCAGCTCGTCGCCTCAATCAATACGGGCTGTCATAATCTGACTCATCGACTATCGGAGTATAGACAGGTGTCTCAGGAATAGGTATCCACGTATCAACTCCATCGGCAGTAGTCTGTCGCTGTAGTGGCTGGGTCCAACCATAGCCGACCGTCATCTCTGGAGTCTCCTCCTCGGGGTCCTCCTCATCACTATCGGAGCGTGCCGGCCGAGATCCTCCCTCCTGAGCGTCTCGGTACGGTGAATATAGAATCGGGTGCATGTACGTCTGAAAGGCCAAAGTGCCAAGCTCAGGCAGCGGGGCAACCCTCGGATATGGATCGGAAGGAACATGCTGCGTCTCAGACTCAGTAGAATCAATCGGCTGTGTCGACTCAACAGGTGGCAATGGCAACGGTGTCGTCGCCGGTGTCAAATCCCAAGGCGGGAAATCAGCACTGGGAGAAGGAATAAGTGATACAAACGCATACGGATCACGCTCAATCCCAGGTGAGTACGGCTCGAAAACCATCGGCTCTGGATCATCGGACTCGAGAGAAACTGAAATCGGATCAGCTGGGGGTAGAGGTGCCATCAGAATCGGCTCCTCGAGAGGTGGAGGCACAACAACTAGCTCCCTTCCCTGGGCTGGTCCCTCAAGCTCTCCATACGGTGGTGAAGGCGGATCGCCATGAGCAAAATAACGGTGGCTCAGCGTCGCGATGAAGCCACTAAGGTCTCCGTACCTGATGCCCTCCAACCAGGTAGTATCTACGTACTGGGGCACTAAAGATGTCGCCCAGTCTCGCCACAAAGGTGGCAGTAGTGGAATCAAAAGCGTAATGGCCTCCGCGCCATCGATCCCATAGGGAATAGCCCTCCTCCATCGTCGGTGATAGTGTGCCAGAAGTTCACCCAAGGTGTCATCCTCGTCCGGGATATACTCCCTGAACCATCGCTGCATCGCTGTCTCGATATGACTCGGCATCCTGTAATATAAAACATCATATCCATTAGAAAATGGATGACGAAACTTACTTGGTACATCTCAATCAACAACATACTCGTCCTCGTTTGGTACGGTGGGGCATCGGCTATACTAGCCTCAACATTCCTCCTCATATTCCACATCAACTGCCTCATATCAGATTCCATCATCTCAAATAATTCCGTCATCAAAACAATTCATAACTCATTAGTAACCCAAACTCAGCTTTTAACAGAAAAGCAATAAGTAACAACATCAACCTCTTACCTCGTTAAGCCGGAGGAGATGGGGTGCTGGGGTTTCGTTTCAAACTGACTCTCTCAAACTAGCCTAAGAATTCAAATTAGACTAGTACTCAATTTAAAAGATATCAGTAATCAAAGGTTCAACTCAGTCAAGCAATAGACTCAGAGCAGACGACCTGCTCTGATACCACCCTGTCGCAGCCCGAAATCCCGACACTAGTGATAGTGGGGTACGAGTATCGATACGACTATTTTTAAAGAATAAAAGATAAGAAGAATAGGTCGAACATCAAGCGGAAGCTCACATCAAAACATGCTAAGGAAAATATTATTAATTGAACCCAAGGGTAAAATCGTCAACGTCGTTATAACTTTTTAATTATCAGGAATTTCACGAACAAAAACAAAACAGGTATAGCTTATTTTTCATAAGGAAACATAATATGCAGAGTATCGCAGCAAAAGGTGAACCAGTTACATGTATGGAGACACATAACCGTGAGTATATTACTTGATTCATATACAAGGTAACTTCACATCGAGACTTTATCGATAAAAAGGAAATACGATAAAGCAAATACGTCATCTAACGATCCCCCACCAGCACCAGACCAATCTCACTCCTTGCTTAGCCTGCACATTTAGAAATATATGCAGGGCGTGAGTATATAATACTCAGTGGGCAAACGCCGAAAAACAAGAAAGGCGCTCTTAGAGCTATAAGTTTGAAGCTTGCCACATCTCAGCAATACACAGAAATAAGTTAGCATCAATGAATCTGTGCATGCAGTTTTCATAATCAACATCATAAATAAGTAACTGCGCAGTTTAAACATTCATCATGTATGTACCACATCCACTACTCATCATCAAAGGTACTGAGAAGTAGGCCTCCCTCTCAAGTACCGTGACCGGCCGACCCGAAGACGGCTCACAGTCACCTCTGTGCACAAAATCCTGCTTGTGGCAGGACCGAATTCGTCTCATCAGTAGAGGGTAACACACAAGCTCAACATCAAAAATTGGCAAGTCAAACAGTTCTCAAACATCATTTATCTCAAAGCATTTGTTAATCTCATAACATCATTATATCATTAAATCATTTTAGAAAGCTCGGATAATATTTGTGTACTCAAAATATTGCCCACCTGAAGACCTTACTCAAAAACTCCCGTCGAAGTGGAGTTACTTACTTCCTTGCTCTGCTCGTGTCTTCAGGGATCATCGT